>NC_137511.1:25017500-25020000 GCF_041902795.1 Electrophorus electricus
GGTGTGTGTGTGCGCCTATAGAGGTAGGGGTGTGTGTGTGCGCCTATAGAGGTAGGGGTGTGTGTGTGCGCCTATAGAGGTAGGGGTGTGTGTGTGTGTGTGTGCGCCTATAGAGGTAGGGGTGTGTGTGTGTGTGTGTGTGCGCCTATAGAGGTAGGGGTGTGTGTGTGTGTGTGTGTGTGTGTGCGCCTATAGAGGTAGGGGTGTGTGTGTGTGTGTGTGTGCGCCTATAGAGGTAGGGGTGTGTGTGTGTGTGTGCGCCTATAGAGGTAGGGGTGTGTGTGTGTGTGTGTGCGCGCCTATAGAGGTAGGGGTGTGTGTGTGTGTGCGCGCCTATAGAGGTAGGGGTGTGTGTGTGTGTGCGCGCCTATAGAGGTAGGGGTGTGTGTGTGTGTGCGCGCCTATAGAGGTAGGGGTGTGTGTGTGTGTGCGCGCCTATAGAGGTAGGGGTGTGTGTGTGTGTGTGCGCGCCTATAGAGGTAGGGGTGTGTGTGTGTGTGTGTGTGCGCCTATAGAGGTAGGGGTGTGTGTGTGTGTGTGTGTGCGCCTATAGAGGTAGGGGTGTGTGTGTGTGTGTGTGTGCGCCTATAGAGGTAGGGGTGTGTGTGTGTGTGTGTGTGTGCGCCTATAGAGGTAGGGGTGTGTGTGTGTGTGTGTGTGCGCCTATAGAGGTAGGGGTGTGTGTGTGTGTGTGTGTGTGCGCCTATAGAGGTAGGGGTGTGTGTGTGTGTGTGTGCGCCTATAGAGGTAGGGGTGTGTGTGTGTGCGCGCGCCTATAGAGGTAGGGGTGTGTGTGTGTGCGCGCGCCTATAGAGGTAGGGGTGTGTGTGTGTGTGTGTGCGCCTATAGAGGTAGGGGTGTGTGTGTGTGTGTGTGCGCCTATAGAGGTAGGGGTGTGTGTGTGTGTGTGTGTGTGTGTGCGCGCCTATAGAGGTAGGGGTGTGTGTGTGCGCGCCTATAGAGGTAGGGGTGTGTGTGTGCGCGCCTATAGAGGTAGGGGTGTGTGTGTGTGTGTGTGTGTGCGCCTATAGAGGTAGGGGTGTGTGTGTGTGTGTGTGTGTGCGCCTATAGAGGTAGGGGTGTGTGTGTGTGTGTGTGTGCGCCTATAGAGGTAGGGGTGTGTGTGTGTGTGTGTGTGCGCCTATAGAGGTAGGGGTGTGTGTGTGTGCGCGCGCCTATAGAGGTAGGGGTGTGTGTGTGTGTGCGCCTATAGAGGTAGGGGTGTGTGTGTGTGTGTGCGCCTATAGAGGTAGGGGTGTGTGTGTGTGTGTGTGTGTGCGCCTATAGAGGTAGGGGTGTGTGTGTGTGTGTGTGCGCCTATAGAGGTAGGGGTGTGTGTGTGTGTGTGTGTTCGCCTATAGAGGTAGGGGTGTGTGTGTGTGCGCCTATAGAGGTAGGGGTGTGTGTGTGTGTGCGCGCCTATAGAGGTAGGGGTGTGTGTGTGTGTGTGCGCCTATAGAGGTAGGGGTGTGTGTGTGTGTGTGCGCGCCTATAGAGGTAGGGGTGTGTGTGTGTGTGTGTGTGTGTGTGTGCGCCTATAGAGGTAGGGGTGTGTGTGTGTGTGTGTGTGTGTGTGCGCCTATAGAGGTAGGGGTGTGTGTGTGTGTGCGCCTATAGAGGTAGGGGTGTGTGTGTGTGTGTGCGCCTATAGAGGTAGGGGTGTGTGTGTGTGTGTGCGCCTATAGAGGTAGGGGTGTGTGTGTGTGTGCGCCTATAGAGGTAGGGGTGTGTGTGTGTGTGCGCCTATAGAGGTAGGGGTGTGTGTGTGCGCCTATAGAGGTAGGGGTGTGTGTGTGCGCCTATAGAGGTAGGGGTGTGTGTGTGCGCCTATAGAGGTAGGGATGTGTGTGTGCGCCTATAGAGGTAGGGGTGTGTGTGTGTGCGCCTATAGAGGTAGGGGTGTGTGTGTGCGCCTATAGAGGTAGGGGTGTGTGTGTGCGCCTATAGAGGTAGGGGTGTGTGTGTGTGTGCGCCTATAGAGGTAGGGGTGTGTGTGTGTGTGTGCGCCTATAGAGGTAGGGGTGTGTGTGTGTGTGTGTGTGTGCGCCTATAGAGGTAGGGGTGTGTGTGTGTGTGTGTGCGCCTATAGAGGTAGGGGTGTGTGTGTGTGTGTGTGTTCGCCTATAGAGGTAGGGGTGTGTGTGTGTGCGCCTATAGAGGTAGGGGTGTGTGTGTGTGTGCGCGCCTATAGAGGTAGGGGTGTGTGTGTGTGTGTGCGCCTATAGAGGTAGGGGTGTGTGTGTGTGTGTGCGCGCCTATAGAGGTAGGGGTGTGTGTGTGTGTGTGTGTGTGTGTGTGCGCCTATAGAGGTAGGGGTGTGTGTGTGTGTGTGTGTGTGTGTGCGCCTATAGAGGTAGGGGTGTGTGTGTGTGTGCGCCTATAGAGGTAGGGGTGTGTGTGTGTGTGCGCCTATAGAGGTAGGGGTGTGTGTGTGTGTGTGCGCCTATAGAGGTAGGGGTGTGTGTGTGTGCGCCTATAGAGGTAGGGGTGTGTGTGTGTG
>NC_137511.1:25025000-25040000 GCF_041902795.1 Electrophorus electricus
TGTGCGCCTATAGAGGTAGGGGTGTGTGTGTGTGTGTGCGCCTATAGAGGTAGGGGTGTGTGTGTGTGTGTGTGTGTGCGCCTATAGAGGTAGGGGTGTGTGTGTGTGTGTGTGTGCGCCTATAGAGGTAGGGGTGTGTGTGTGTGTGTGTGTGTGCGCCTATAGAGGTAGGGGTGTGTGTGTGTGTGTGTGTGCGCCTATAGAGGTAGGGGTGTGTGTGTGTGCGCGCGCCTATAGAGGTAGGGGTGTGTGTGTGTGTGCGCCTATAGAGGTAGGGGTGTGTGTGTGTGTGTGTGCACCTATAGAGGTAGGGGTGTGTGTGTGTGCGCCTATAGAGGTAGGGGTGTGTGTGTGTGCGCCTATAGAGGTAGGGGTGTGTGTGTGTGCGCCTATAGAGGTAGGGGTGTGTGTGTGTGCGCCTATAGAGGTAGGGGTGTGTGTGTGTGCGCCTATAGAGGTAGGGGTGTGTGTGTATGTGCCTATAGAGGTAGGGGTGTGTGTGTGTGTGTGTGTGCGCGCGCCTATAGAGGTAGGGGTGTGTGTGTGTGTGTGCGCGCCTATAGAGGTAGGGGTGTGTGTGTGTGCGCCTATAGAGGTAGGGGTGTGTGTGTGTGTGTGCGCCTATAGAGGTAGGGGTGTGTTTGTGCGCGTGTGCGCCTATAGAGATAGGGGTGTGTTTGTGCGCGTGCGCCTATAGAGGTAGGGGTGTGTGTGTGCGCGTGCGCCTATAGAGGTAGGGGTGTGTGTGTGCGCGTGCGCCTATAGAGGTAGGGGTGTGTGTGTGCATGCGCGCGCCTATAGAGGTAGGGGTGTGTGTGTGTGCCTATAGAGGTAGGGGTGTGTGTGTGTGTGTGCGTGTGCCTATAGAGGTAGGGGTGTGTGTGTGTGTGCGTGTGCCTATAGAGGTAGGGGTGTGTGTGTGTGTGCGTGTGCCTATAGAGGTAGGGGTGTGTGTGTGTGTGCGTGTGCCTATAGAGGTAGGGGTGTGTGTGTGTGTGTGTGCGTGCGCCTATAGAGGTAGGGGTGTGTGTGTGTGTGTGTGCGCCTATAGAGGTAGGGGTGTGTGTGTGTGCCTATAGAGGTAGGGGTGTGTCCGTGTGCCTATAGAGGTAGGGGTGTGTGCGTGTGCCTATAGAGGTAGGGGTGTGTGCGTGTGCCTATAGAGGTAGGGGTGTGTGCGTGTGCCTATAGAAGTAGGGGTGTGTGCGTGTGCCTATAGAGGTAGGGGTGTGTGCGTGTGCCTATAGAGGTAGGGGTGTGTGCGTGTGCCTATAGAGGTAGGGGTGTGTGCGTGTGCCTATAGAGGTAGGGGTGTGTGTGTGTGCGTGTGCGTGTGCCTATAGAGGTAGGGGTGTGTGTGTGCGTGTGCCTATAGAGGTAGGGGTGTGTGTGTGTGTGTGCCTATAGAGGTAGGGGTGTGTGTGCGCGCGCCTATAGAGGTAGGGGTGTGTGTGTGTGCGTGTGTGTGTGTGCGCGCGCGCGCCTATAGATGTCTTTGTGTGGTGGGGGGGTCCAGTGCATGATGTTTAGTTCTGTGATAACCTGCAGATCTCCTCATCCCTGGGGAAGGGGAAACTTCCCAATGGTCATGGTCTGGACGTGAGCGATTTGGCCGAGAAGATGCAGAATCTCTGTACTCAGGTCAGTGAGCAGGGCACTAGGTTAGGGTGGAGGCCGCATGTGCTGAGCCTTTAGTTGTTTAAGTTTTATTTTTTTGCAGAGGGAAGACGAGGGTGGTGTGGCGGCAGGAACATCCGCCACAGCTGATCTCGGTCACATACCACAGGAGAAAACACCTTTCCACATCCCAGTGTCTGCAGGTACTTATACACACCACGTACCGGTACTCAAATGCACCACACACACACACACACACACACCACACACAGGTACTCGTACGTACCGTGCACAGGTTTAGGGTTAGGTTCCTCACAGCAGGGCTGATTTAGGGTTAGGTTCCTCACAGCAGGGCTGATTTAGGGTTAGGGTCCTCACAGCAGGGCTGGTTTAGGGTTAGGGTCCTCACAGCAGGGCTTGTTTAGGGTTAGGGTCCTCACAGCAGGGCTGGTTTAGGGTTAGGGTCCTCACAGCAGGGCTGGTTTAGGGTTAGGGTCCTCACAGCAGGGCTGGTTTAGGGTTAGGGTCCTCACAGCAGGGCTGGTTTAGGGTTAGGGTCCTCACAGCAGGGCTGGTTTAGGGTTAGGGTCCTCACAGCAGGGCTGGTTTAGGGTTAGGGTCCTCACAGCAGGGCTGGTTTAGGGTTAGGGTCCTCACAGCAGGGCTGGTTTAGGGTTAGGTTCCTCACAGCAGGGCTGGTTTAGGGTTAGGTTCCTCACAGCAGGGCTGGTTTAGGGTTAGGTTCCTCACAGCAGGGCTGGTTTAGGGTTAGGTTCCTCACAGCAGGGCTGGGTTAGGTTTAGGGTCCTCACCGCAGGGTTGGGTTTGGATCCTCACCGCAGGGCTGGGTTAGGTTTAGGGTCCTCACAGCAGGGTTGGGTTTGGATCCTCACAGCAGGGCTGGGTTAGGGTTAGGGTCCTCACAGCAGGCCTGGGTTAGGGTTAGGGTCAGGGTTGGGGACCTTAAAGCAGGGCTGGGTTAGGGGAGGGTCATCACAGCAGGGCTGTGTTGTGGGTGGAGAGGTGACTAACTCATCCTGCATCTAAAATGTCAATGGAAACTGTTTGTTCTGGTATCATGAGGAAGGTGGAGATGGGTAGAGGTGTACCAATGTTACCAGTGTGGTATCCCATATCAGAACCTTTATGGCTTTATTACAGCCAGTGTACTTGTTAACTTTGAGCCAAACGGAATTTACTCCTTAATCACTCCCTTTAAATGATGCACATTTGTCTTTATTCTCACCGCATTTGTAGATATGGATGGTCTGATCAGCCAGGCTCTGCTGGTGGGGAACTTTGAGGGCGCTGTTGAGCTGTGTCTGAATGATGGACGTTACGCTGAGGCCATCCTTCTGTCAATCAGTGGTGGGGAGGAGCTACTTAAAAAGACCCAGCAGAGATACCTCAACAAGCAGACCAACAGCATCTCCATGGTAATGACAGCACAACACACTGTACATCCTTACAAGGCTTAAGTCCAGACTTCCGTTCCTGAGCCTTCACTTCTGTGGTCCTGTAAAATCTAACCCTCACCTTCTCCTGAGGCACTGATGTGTAGAATTTAACCCTGGAAGCATTCTGGAAGAGTGACCCAGAAAATAAAGTGAACACAAAATTACTGGACAGAAAGTGATCGTTACACTGAGCACATGTAAAGTACAGAACACACTGTGGAGGGTCAATGCACAGAAAGCTGCAGGTCCTGATGGAGTTTCAGCATGGGTTCTTGCGGACTGTGTGGATCAGCTAGCAAAGGTATTTACTGGAATCTTCAGCCTGTCCCTACATCTGGCAGTGATCCCCCTTCAGACTGCCAGTAGAACCAACAGAGCAACAGAGATCACCATCTCTCTAGCTCTTCACACTGTCCTGGCTCACCTGGAAAAACATGCTATTCACAGCATTCTAGTAAGGAACCTGCAAACTTATACTCCTTATACTCTTGCAATGACAGCAAAAATATTTTTTTTCTAATCCACTATACCTGACTTTAAGATTTAGACACCACTGAAAACCCTGTTTGGTTAGAGTTAAAACTAAACTCTGCACGGTCTCCAGGAGCAGGTTTAGAGCTAAACTCTCAGGGCAGTAGATCTCCAGGAGCAGGGTTGGTTCTTTAACTTTCAGTGGAATGTTGCCTACTGCGCGTTCATATCTGCTGGTGATTCTCCATAAGACGTAATTCAAGAAATTACTCTTACATTAGTGTATGGTAGTGTGACAGTAAATAAATTAATCAGATTGATTAAAGATTCTAACTAATAAAAAGCTTTCAGCATGGACCGTTTGTGTGATAGTGGTGACCCTTGACCTCCCTGTGGGGTGATGTTTGTGCTGTAGCTGATCTCGTCGGTGGTGATGCAAAACTGGAGGGACATCGTGCAAGGTTGTGAGCTTGATAACTGGAAGGAGGCGTTAGCAGCCCTGCTTACCTATGCTAACCCGGAGGATTTCTCTGCACTCTGTGGTATGAAGTTTGGGCTTTTGCATGATTGTGTACTTAATATATTCTTGTATTTTATTGTTGGTTTGTTACTTCCTGACCCTAACTGACCCCTAACTGTATTTGCTGGTCCTAACCCTATCTGCTCAGGGCAGTTTCTTCTATAAACATGGAGTTAAATCCTCATAGTGACTGACTTCTGTATATCTCTGTATTCTGTCTGTGTGTATATAGATATCCTGGGTTCGCGTTTGGAGGCCGTGGGGACAGAGAAGAGCTGTCTACAGGCCTGTCTGTGCTATATCTGCTCTGGAAACATCCACAAACTGGTGGAGTGCTGGATCTCACAGAAAGACTGTTCCTGTCCTCTCATGCTGGAGGCAAAGACACACACACACACATACATACATACATACATACATACATACATACATACGTACATACATACACACACACACACACACACACACACACACACACCTCACTCCTGTGTGTCCCCTTGTCTGGTCCATATTCTTATAGGATCTGGTGGAGAAGGTCATGGTGTTGCAGAAGTCTGTTGAACGCTTGCGTAGCAGTGAGGTTACAGTGAAGAGTTCAGTTCTGGAAGACAAACTCATTCAGTATGCCAGAGTGTTGGCCTCCCAGGGCAGCCTGGAAACAGCCCTCAGCTACCTGCCTGAGAAATCAGACAAAGTATGCATGCACGTGCACACACACACACACACACACACACACACACACACAAATGCTGTGTGTTTGCTGAGGGACTGTGTATAACTCTTCCCCAGGCTACTGTTCAGAGGCTGAGAGAACGCTTGTTCCATGCTCAGGGTGCAGGGGCTTTCGCACAGCTGCCCTCTTATTCTAAACCTCCAACAGGGGGTGCCTCAGCCCAGACTGCCCCTGCCACTACTACAAATGCAGTACTGAGCACACCATCACAGGTAAGATTACATAAAAGTCTCCATCACATGTCTTTCTCACACACACACACACACACACACACACACACACACACACACACACTCACGAGGATCTGCCCAGGTCTTATCTCAGAGCTCCTCCAGGTGGCAGTATTGTATCTTCCTGGAAGAATGGAAGAGAGGCATTTTCCTTCCAGGGGTGTGTTTGCATAATGTTGCCATGTTGTCACGTCACCAGTGCTCTTCTCCCTTCTCCTCCCCTGGCATCAGTACAAGACAGGCTCTTTTACTGGTGACCTCGCAGGAATGTCCATTCAGGAAGGCCTGTGAACCTTTGCCCAACTGGTCAGAAAAAAACCCCAGCAAAAAATCTGCAGTTTCTACTAGAGACATTAGACAAGTGATCTGTAATCACTGCTTAGGACCGTTTCAAGAGGAAGTATGACACCCAAGGATGCTTAAGTATAGGTCTGATACACCATTTGAAAATGCCGTCCCACTCAGTTTGCAGAATACAGCAGAATGACAGAAGCACATTGCATGTTGCTGGCACCAGCTGTAGCCGCACTTTTAGAGAAGAAGGAAAAACTCACAGACAGGGCCAAAGTACACATTTATCTGTAACTAAAACATAATGGGATTCATTGGATGGAAGGTTATTATAGAGGACGTAGGATTTTGATGGCTAATGGAGAACATCAAGCTTCGTTACACAGGGCCTAATAGATGCTAGTTTTGGTTTTCATCCCAGTGTGTCCTGAATTTCAACTTTGGATTTGACCAAGTATTTTCTTTTTGGTGCATCACAATATTTATAGATTATACTTTTTGTTTTTATCTATTAATTTTTTTTTAAGCAGTTTATAGTGATTGAATATAAAGGTTTAACAGCTCTAGAGAGAACTTATCATTTTGAAGCTTTTTACAATGTCTCCCAGGGGCAGTACCCTTCAGCAGTGCCCACCCAGATGTCCCAGTTGGGGCAACCAGCAATACCAGTGATACCAACAACACACACACCTGGTGTGCCCTGCCCAACCAACAGACCTGTCTACCCAAAATACCCTGCTACAGCTCCAGGTACAAGTCAAGTCAGACTTCCTCTCTCACTCCCCACGGTTTGTCTCTGGATTAGTGAGCTATATTGCCATTTACTAGTATTCATTCATAAGGGTTAGGGTTAACCCCAGTGTTTGTTCCTAAGGGTTATTACTGAGAGATATTACTCTGTCAGTGTTGGGATGTTACACTCTGTCTCTCCAGGTTTTCCTCCTTCCCAGCCAGAAAGGGCTCCTCTAGGTTTCACAACTGGCCCAAACCTGCCCCCCTCCAGTCTTCCTGCCCCAGCCTCTCCACAGTCCTCTGCCCCAGGGCTCATCATGCCAGTTCCTGTGCCCACGATGCCTCCTCTTTCAGCACCTGGTTTTCTCCCCTCCAAATCCATGCCTCCAGTTCCCCCCACTTCTCTTCCTGGGGGGCCTGTGTCCATGTTCTCGGGTATAACTCAGACACAGAGTCCTGCCCCCCCACCTCCCAGCACTGCGTTCCCCTCTGCTGGAGCAGGGTACCCCCAAGGAGGTCCTGGAGCACCAGGGACGAAGAACATTACTGCGTCAGCTGTTGCCCCACCTCCAACAGGTAACACACTCACCTGGGTACAGCAATTGCTCATTGGTCAACAATGATGGGTTAGTGTAAGGTGTTAAATTTGCTTCTGAAGTATATATAATTTCTAGTCTTCTACCTTGAAGAAATACATTAGTTCCAACATTTTGACTAAATTCCAACATTTTGACTAAAACAATATTTCAAAAACAATGGCGCAAATGTTTGTTTTTTGTTTTCTTTGTAAAAAAAAGCAAAAATGACCCCCCATAGACTTCTGTTTGAGATTGTAATAGGGTTAGGGTTAGTGTACCTAACCACTACCAGTGTACCACTACACAACGTTCTCCAACAGTTGTGCCATTATCTCTTCTGGTCTGACCTGACAAGAAACAGAACACATGTAATCCTAGCTTTCACCAGGCACCATTTTACAACTTATTTGATTATAGTATGATTATATCATGAATAGTGATCCGGCTCTCTTAATCAGTCAGGTTACAACTTCGCAACGAGGTAGGCCTCAGTTACCATGTGTGTAAATCCAGTATACGGACCAGTAGGGTCAGTGCTAAGCACACATGGCTCTGAAGGCTTTGGGGAGTGGTTTAGTTGGAGGAGTTGGAGCAGACTACATTAGTAGGGTTTAAAACCAGTTCATTATTGAGAAGCACACATTTTCCAAACAGAACGCAAGCAGCCTGTGAAGCATGCAGGAAATGTGAATATTTTAAATGAATTAATATATTAAAGTAATTAATAATTTAAAGTAATTAATGAAGTAATTGTAGAATACAAATCACTATATATCTGTATTTCTATATAGAAATGATCCTGGTTAAAATGCAAATAATCCAACTTTTATGAAGGTTAATTATTTATTCATTGATAATTATCTAACTGGGTTTAAAATATATATATTTTTTTACTTTATTGTAAAAACTGCGTTTTTTTTTCTTACAAAATGGTGAAATATCTTAATTTGTAATGAACTATTAAAGAGTCTACATCTGTTAGAGTAGAATAGTGAGGGAAGCTAAGTGAGGGTGTTTGGTCTTGGTAGAAAATGTCCTATGTTTTGTTCCTAAGTTTCTACATTTTTTCCCCCTGTTTCTAAGGTAGGTAATGAGTCTGTTGGTGAACTGAGTTATCAGTGTTAAATCAGGATAATCTTTACAGCTTTAGCTGTGAATGTTTTGTGGAGTCTGATTTGGTTAATGTGTACTGTTGTTTGACTTGCAGGCTATTTCCCGTGGCTCACAGAACATAGTGAAGAACAAGGTGACAGGGAGGCTCTGTCTGTGTGCGTGCGTGTGTGTTGGATGGGGGGGGCAGAGTATAACTATATCCCTGATGTCATGCCTTGCATGAAATACATACAAAACATCCATCAAGCTGAAAACAGTAGCTGAGTACAAGACTCACTAACAACAAAAATGTGGGAGAATACAAAAACAAGGTGATGTTTAACTTCTATGGGAGAAGAGTGGGAGAATAATATGAAGAAGCCAAAAGTGACTTTTTTGAAGCATTTTTGCATCTTTTCTAGAATCATTAACCAGCAACAGAGAGATTATGAATAAGCACCCAGAATCCAATATCTTCATAGCAGTAAGGTCGACTGGGTTCTAATGAGAGAGACGGACAAATATGTTTAGCAGGGTCATTGTGCTTGGCTCAGGAGGTCATGCAGTCGTGTCAGTGCTATTTTACAGAATGTTAGCTGGCAAAGTAGCTAGTTCACTAGCTACGTGAGTTTGTCGACTTGTACCTGAGGGATTTCTCCTTGTGCTTATTGGCAGAGATGTCGAATTTTTCATTTTTGGATCTGTTCAGTAGGTATTATAGTAAATGGACTGGAGTAAGTTAACTTACAATTGAATTTTGAACAAATTAATGAATTGAATGAATGAACAAATATACAGTTAGGAAATCACCTTTTGCACACTTGGGAGGTAAAACTGCTCTGCACTCTGAGAAATCTAGCTACTATTTTCAAAAAATGTTCTGCTTTCACACAAATGTTGAGGCCAACTGAGTGTGCTGTAAAGGATAGTGAAATTAACAAATGACAAATTACTTGGTGTTACCTGGTTCAGATTTTTAATGTGTGTAAACCAAAATATTGTGTTTGCCATTCACATAACCAGTGTGCCATCTACAATTTTTTGTGATCAGCAGTCACTTGCCATTGCAACACCACTAAATCAAATTTGACCAACGCCGTTCACAGATGTTTCATACATGTTGAAAAATGTGTGAAAAATAATGTCACATGAAAAATATCATGGCCACCTTTAAAAAAACCCAAAAACTTATTTACTTTTGCGTTTCAGAAAATGTTTTGTTTAAATCCCAGAATATAGTATGGAACTTGTATGCACAAAATTGTTTCGTTTTGGCAGATAGTAATGTATGCAACTGAAGCAATAACGATGCTGATTTTTCTAAAGAAGTAACCCGTTCGCTTTTCATTTTAAGCGACTTGTCTTTTGTATATTCTTTTTTGTATATTTACTGTTGCTCTTTAATGTAGCAAAAGTGTTTCTTATCTAGCTACTCAATTAAATGATGCAGGAATCGGTAGACTTCTCGATTACCAAAATAATCTATTGCTGCAGCCCTGTGTGTGCATGTGTGTGCGTGTGCGTGAGGCACTTGTTTGTGCACGTGTGCTTTGAAGTATATTTTGCATTGCTTTATAAGGAAAGCTTGAATCAGGGAAGTACAGTTAGCTCACCACTGGGCCCAGGGCTCACTGACTAACCCTAACCCAGTGCTCACTCACTCAGTGTTTATTGATATGTTACTGAGGGCACATGTATGTGCGCGTGTGCACACGCTAAGTTGGTGATCACAGGTTTTGCAATTAATGGTGCTACTTTACCATTTCCTTAATATTGATAAACATGCACATGTGCGCTTGCTGCTCAGAATATTCTGAAGGATCTGTTTGAGGATAAAAGCTTCATTAGATAACTCCTTTCCCACATAGTGTATATGGACAGTTTAAACAGTGCTAATTTGGCTTATGATAAAAAGAAAGATAGTCTTGTATGTTAGGACAATATTAGCTTTAATTTACTGCTGGCCACATGAGAACTATTGAGATGGAACTAACCCTTCAAATACAAGCGCACCTGTCCTTTTAATTCAAGAAACCCAAGCTTATTTTGCCCTATGTATCCTCCTCTAGGTGCCCGTGAAGGGTGGAACGATCCACCTGCTATACGTGTAGGCCCCAGAAGTAAAAAGGTATTATTTTAAGAAGACATATTCATTGTTAAGTGTTATGATGATAATGAACTGGCAGTCCTGTTGGTCCTGATGGTTGAGAAGTCACTGTTATGTAATTTGAAGTCCTGTTGGGCTATAGCACACCACAGTTTAGTAGTTTTTGTGTTTTAACAGTTGGTTCTTTAGCCAGTACCTCATTATTAGCAAATGCCCAGCTTTCAGTAAAGGGTTTATAGCAGGGTTAGCATCAAATTGTGCAGTATTTTGTCTTTGGCGTACAGGAGGTGTCTGCCTCTTGATAAAATGTGTAATGTTACATTGTGTAATGTGGTGCAGGTTCCTGGTGACTACATGCCTCCTGCTCCAATCACTGCACCTGTCATGAGCTTACCTGCAGACACTCCCTTACCTCAAGACAGGGGTCAGGTCCCGCCAGGAGCCCCACAGGAGCCCAGTCTGCAGGTCAGGGGAAAACCCTCAATATGCAACTCACGTGAAGACAGACTTACAGCTATACAGGTTCTGTGTATTTTCTTTATAGGGTAAGATCACTAATCATCAATCAGTTGAATGTGTTTTCTCTGTGTGTGTGTGTGTGTGTGTGTGTGTGTGTGTGTGTGTGTGTGTGTGTGTGTGTGTGTGTGTGTGTGTGTGTCAGATTCTACAGCAGCTACCTGCAGAGAGAGTGGAGCAGAGAGAGATTCCATCAGAACACATGATCCTGAAGACCACCTTTGACAGCTTAGTGCAGCGCTGTCAGTTAGCAGCAACAGATCCGGTACACACACACACTTTCAACATCTTGGTGCAAAACATTCATCAAGCTGAACACTAGACTCACTAACAACAAAAATGTGGGCGTATACCAAAAACCACATTAAAGTGAGGTGAGATGATGTTGTATTACTTCTACCATGGAAGAGTGGGAGGATAATATAAAGAAGCCAAAAGTGACTTTTTTTAAATAAGTATTTTTGAGTATTTTCTAGAATCATTAGTGAGCAAAGGAGAGGCTATAAATAAGCACCCAGAATCCAATATCTTCATAGCAATAAGGTCGACTAGGTTCTAATGAAGGAGACAGACAAATATGTTTAGTTAAAAACAAACCTTGTGCCTTGCCAGGGTCCGAACAGTCCATACCATCATGCTTGGGTTATCACTGCAGTGATAGGAGACATTCACACAGCAGGGTCATTGTGCTTGGCTCAGGAGGTCATGCAGTCATGTCAGTGCTATTTTACAGAATGTTAGCTGGCAAAGTAGCTAGTTCACTAGCTACGTGAGTTTGTCGACTTGTACCTGAGGGATTTCTCCTTGTGCTTATTGGCAGAGATGTCGAATTTTTCATTTTTGGATCTGTTCAGTAGGCATTATAGTAAATGGATTGGAGTAAGTTAACTTACAATTGAATTTCGAACAAATTAATGAATTGAATGAATGAACAAATATACAGTTAGGAAATCACCTTTGCATACTTGGGAGGTAAAACTGCTCTGTGCTCTGAGAAATCTAGCTACTGTTTTCAGAAATGTTCTGCTTTCACACAAATGTTGAGGCCTACTGAGTGTGCTGTAAAGATTAAGGAAATTCACAAATGACAGTTCACACACACTCCTCTCTCTCTATCACTATCACTCACTTACACACACACACACACACTTTCAACAGCTTAGCGCAAAACATCCATCAAGCTGAAAGCAGATTCATTAGCTGAATACTAGACTCACTAACGTTTTTGTACGCTCCCACATTTTTGTTGTTAAAGAGGTGTTGTATTACTTCTTCCATGGAAGAATGGGTGGATAATATGAAGAAACCAAAAGTGACTTTTTTTTTTTTTAAAGTATTTTTGCACATTTTCTAGAATTATTAGTGAGCAAAGGAGATACTAAAATAAGTACACAGAATCAAATATCTTTAAAGCAGTAGTCTCGATAGACAAATATGTTTAGTTAATAGCAAACATCATGCCTTGCCAGGGTACGAACAGTCCATACCATCCTGCTTCGGTTATCGCTGCAGTGACAGGAGATATTCACACAGCAGGGTCATTGTGCTTGACTCAGGAGGTCATGGAGTTATGTCAGTGCCATTTTACAGAAGGTTAGCTGGCAAAGTAGCTAGTTCACTAGCTACGTGAGTTTGTTGAATTGTACCAGAGGGATTTCTCCTTATGCTTATTGGCAGAGGGGAATATATGAACAAATATACTGTTAGGAAATCACCTTTTGTACACTGGGGAGGTAAAACTGATTTGTGTTCTGAGAAATCTACCAACTGTTATCAAAAAGGTTCTGCTTTCACACAGATGTTGAGGCCTGTGTATGGACTGGTCGTCCAACACTCAATGTCTCTTCACTGCCATGTTGATCTTAATGCTTTGTCAGAAATGGTAAAATGCTGAATAATGTCCATTCAACCTCTCCATGTAAACTACCCCAGTTCTCCCTCCATGTAAAAGCATACCCCACATCGTTTTGGAAGCAGTTTAACTAATCATATTCAACAGGATATCCCAGATGCCAGTGTTGTATGTTTCTAATGAGTTAAAATGTCTCATAATGGGTTATAAGTTCAGACTGCATATTACTTTCTTATTTTTGCAGCAAACAAAGAGGAAACTTGATGACTCCTCCAAACGTATCAGCAGCTTGTATGAAAAGCTCCGTGACCAAGTGGTAAGAATCCAAGATTGTAAATGCAAGATTAATTCATGTCTGACAACTCTCTACCAAAACCATTTTTCTCCATATAGAAACATCAACATATCGAAGATAACAACATGTTTTAGGACTTGTGCTTGGAGTATTGTATACGTAAAATACCCAGAAACCATAATGCAGAGGGAAGTGTTTTCAATTGGGTGGGATGTCATCTGTCACATCACAGCCACCTCCTGAAGCGTGTCCTTCCACTCCCCAGCTCTCTCCTAGCATCCTGGCAGGGCTGCATGAGATCAGCAACTGCATGGCCGTCCGGAACTACCTGCGGGGGCTGGAGGTGCACACGCAGGTCGTGAGCAGCAGCAACTTTAGTGAGATCTCTGCCTTCATGCCTGTCCTCAAAGTGCTCATGACCATTGCCAACAAGCTTGGTGTGTGACGGACCAAATGCGCATACAGAACACACACCCTACCAGAGTATTAATCCGGAGGGGAGGGAGGGAGACCACACAGGATGAGATGAACATTTATATTGTGTTGATCATGAGTAATATCCTGTTGCTTCGTAATGTTGGTATATTCATCTTTTGTTTTTTTTCACCACGTCCCAAAGAACAGTTTGTATTACTCGTGTGCATCTGTGCAGAGGTGTCGTGTGTGTGTGTGACTTTAGGGATGGTGCTACTGACTGACTGTTGGGGTGTGTGAATGTAGAGGAGCACCAGATGATTTGTTTATGGTAGATTATGGTTGCCTAATGATTTAACATGCACACGTGAGAATGTTGTTAACACTTCAAAAATTACAGCACGAAATACAGACGTTTGTTACTGCAAACGGTTGTTTTACTACGGCTTTTCTGAGTTTGGGTTCATCCACTTTTTATTTTTCATCACAGATTAAATTATGGCTTCTTATACATGCACACAATCACAGAAAATCCAGCTAGTACCTACTCTCCCTGTCCTTTTCACAATTAGTATCTTACACTAGTAGACATGGTTTCATGAATATTTGATTGCTATAGGAAGTTTCCAAAAGTACTGTAAAACTATTGTGCTCCACCTTGAGGCCCTTTTTTATTGAACATTGTTAATCCCTTTTAATGAGTCAAACCAAAACACAAAGCTTGTTTTGGAGCTGTCCTGCTCTGTACACCTGAGATGAGTTAAGCAGAGGCAGAGGAACGCTTCTCTCTCTCTCGCGCGCGCTTGCTCGCTCGCTCTCTCTCTCTTGCGCTCTCTCTCTCTCTCACACACACACACACACACACACACACACCCCTTCCTGATCTCCCTACTTGAAGCTGGTCAGTGAATGTCTCTGGGATTTAGCCCACTAAAGGACACAAAACTCCACAACTGGGAAGTAATGAAAGTTTTGCTTGCCTTTGTAGTGCCGTTGTGTGCACTGCAGTAAACTGTATAAATGTGTGTGCTGTGACCATTTTCCATTAGGAGTTCACCAGTGTGTTTTAATACTGCCATACTACCATCCTTTGTCATTACTGTTCCTCAGAAGTGTATGTAGTTGCGTTTATCAGCTTACTTATTGGTTTGATGTGCTGAGTATTCCACAATGCACTTAAAGCAGAACTTTTGTACAGTGCACGCTTGGCCTTTTCTGTCTTACGTGTAGCAAGACCTGATTAAAAATCAGTCCAGGTTTGTTTTCCTTATGTTTTTTTATTTCCAAATTTACATGTGCAGTTGGTTATGAGCCATCCAACCCTGGAGTGAGCACTAGAGATCTGAATGGCTCTGCACTCATTTCACAAATGGATCGGCAGATTCAAAGTTAACTACAGTTCCATTGATGAGCTTTCTTTGAATTTAATAGGTAAAATGTGTGTATGCACTTCTGGCATTCATCTAAACATCAGCTGTTTGATTAGTCATTAAACAGCAGCATGGTACTTGACATGCACTACTTATCTGTGAAATCTTCAAAATGCCAAAAATGGGAGTAAAGCTTAGAATGAAATGAAGGTGTAGGCATTAGACAGTGACTGTGCTCATGTGACGGGTAAACGCCTGTGCTCATCTCTTTGTCAGTACTAGTAGTGACTAGAGGTATTTCTGAAATTGTGGAAAATGTGACTTGCAGTGTGAACCACAAACAACTGCTTCAGTTTATCTATACTGCAGTTATACATTACTTTTCTCTTTTCTTCTTTTGGCTGTATATTTTTTTCTTATAAGGCATGGTCAGATTTTTAAAGTACTGTGACTTATAAAACAATATTGTCTTTTTATACAATTTTGTGCAGGAAACAAAATTTTAAAGTACATGACTATCATTTTAAATTTCAACTACTTACTGACGTCATGAAAACGTCTGTGGAAAAATGAAGGTTGGAATATTTGTATACCACTAGAGGGTGTTAACCCTAACCTTAACACGCCAGTTTATGAATGCAGGATAGCTCAAATCGCCTCAGCAAACGGGAGCTTTGCGTTTTAAGACAACGTAGGTTGGGTAACCCAAACGTCTCACCAATTTC